>NW_027673187.1:2500-19084 GCF_964194105.1 Spermophilus citellus | reverse complement strand
ATTTGGTGCGCCCCACGCATGCCACGCCGAGCGCGCTACCGCTTGAGCCACACACCCCCACCTCCTCTCTCTCTCTCTCTCTCTCTCTCTCTCTCTCTCTCTCTCCCCCTCTCCCCCTCCCTCCCTCTCTCCCTCCCTCCCTCCCTCGTCCCCCCCCCCCCAGGTCGACCAGTACACCCTCAACGAAAGAGGTCGACCAGTTGTCTCAGTGTGAATTCTGCCTGAATGACTAGCAGTATTCACGTGGGAGACCTGGGTTCAATCCTCAGCACCACATACAAAAATTAACAAGTGGAATAAAGGTGTTGTGTCCAACTACAACTAAAAAATAAAAATAAATTTTTTATTTTTTATTTTTTTTTATTTTTTAGTTCTCGGCGGACACAACATATGTGGTGCTGAGGATCGAACCCGGGCCGCACGCATGCCAGGCGAGCGCGCTACCGCTTGAGCCACATCCCCAGCCCCCCCAAAAAAAAAAACATAAATAAATTTTTAAAAAAATATTTACTGTTTAGTTTTCGGTGGATCCAATATCTTTATTATTATTTTTTTTAAACTTTTTTTTTAATTTTGTTTTTAAAGAGAGAGAGAGGAGAGGAGAGAATTATTTATTCATTTATTTATTTATTTATTTATTTTTAAGAGAGAGTGAGGGGGGGGGAGAGAATTATTTAATTATTTATTTATTTATTTATTTATTTATTTAAGAGAGAGTGAGAGAGGAGAGAGAGAGAGAGAGAGAGAGAGGAGAGAAGAGAATTATTTGTTTATTTATTTATTTTTAAGAGAGAGTGAGGGGGGGAAGAGAATTATTTATTTATTTATTTATTTATTTAAGAGAGAGTGAGAGAGGAGAGCGAGAGAGCGAGAGAGCGAGAGAGAGAGAGAGAGAGAGAGAGAATTTTTAATATTTATTTTTAGTTCTCGGCGGACACAACATCTTTGTTGGTATGTGGTGCTGAGGATCGAACCCGGGCCGCACGCATGCCAGGGGAGCGCGCTACCGCTTGAGCCACATCCCCAGCCCGAGAGAGAGAATTTTTAATATTTATTTTTAGTTCTCGGCGGACACAACATCTTTGTTGGTATGTGGTGCTGAGGATCGAACCCGGGCCGCACGTATGCCAGACGAGCGCGCTACCGCTTGAGCCACATCCCCAGCCCTAAACTTATTTTTATTTATTTAGTTTTTATTTGGTGCGATCTAACCCAGCGCCCCATGCTACCAGTTGAGCCACACACCCAGCCCCTAAGTTTCACCCTCCCCCCCTTCTCTCTCTCTCTCTCTCTCTCTCTCCCTCCCTCCCTCCCTCCCTCCTCTTCCTGTTGCTGAAAGCTTGGCCCAATCCAATAAGGATGGCAAGGTCTTTTTTGACACAGGAAAAAAGGCTTATGGCAGCGCTGGCAAAGCAAAAACTGGGGGACTCTTGTCCCCAAAGGCTGTGATTCTGCATGTCAGCAACAACAGGAGGTTTTCTAGAGGAGATTCAAAGGCCACCTTGCACTTCTCCCTGGCCTCAGTTGTCATTCGGCTTCTTACTTTTGATAAGACTCATTTCTGACGTCCTCTGGTCTCCAAAGTCTCCATGACTTCATGACCATGCTGGGCGTGGACTCAAGGACAGATAAGTCTGCCTAAAACAGGGAAGAAAGGTGATATGATTTCCCCTGGATTGAATCCAGAAGTGCCTAACCACCACCACGGACTTACACCTCAATTTTTTTTTTTTTTTTTTTTTTTTTTTGAAAAGGGGTGTTCCCTCGATTGCTCATGTTGGCCAACATCAAAGGAGACAACATCCTATCTCATCTCCGTCTGTGATAACACCTGCGGTGGTGTTATCACATGGGGTGAGGGGGGTGTCCTTCCCCTTCCCCTTCCCCTTCCCTCTCCTTTCTCTATTTGCTGGTTAAAGCTCCAGGTCTCTGGAGGTCGGTTGCCTGAGTACTCCCGGGACCTCACCTTCTCTCGTGAGTAGCTGAGGTGGCGGTTGCTGGACACTGTCTCACCATTCTGATCTTTCACTACTCTCACTGTTCTCTCCCAGGACTTTTGGATCGACTTCCTTCTTCCAAGGATGGTGGAATGACGACAAAGGCGATGGTATTGAAGATTTGGAACTCTTTTTGTTTTGTTTTGTTTTGCTTTGTTTTTTTTTTTTTTTTTTTTGGGGGGGGGGTGGTTGTTTTTCCTCCCGGATGGCTGTCAAACCTGCAGCAGCACACACATCGGTCCATCTCGAAGTGGAGAATCTCTAAAGGATCTTCAGGGAAAGCGTGGACAAGGAGGATGCAGTCCCGGGAGACTCTTGACAGGAGATGGGAAATCCCCGCCCTCCAATCCCCCCGCCCCATTTCTTCTGGAAAATACCTAATACCAATAAAGGCAGGACGAAATGCAGCACTGGCTGGCTGAGGTTTATATAGCGCCGAGTAGTTCTACAGGTAAAATTGGATCCCAGAGCAACTGTGCAGTTACTCAGGGTCCTCGCCTTTCCCAGCTGTCCCCTATGGGACCGAAGCTGCTCCCTCCCCTAAGGCTTTCTCGGTTGGCTCATCCTCCACACTTAGGAGCGGTGAAGGTGGGACACACGTTTTAGGCTGGCTTGGCCTCTTCAGTCGGATCTCATCTTGCCACCGGGTCAGAAACACAAGCATAGACACGTGGATGTTTCCACCCTGTGGAACTTGGGAGTTCACAGTGAGTGGTCTGCGGTCTGAAAAGGGCAGCCTCCTTAGTTGCGGTCACTGAACGCGAGGTGGCGCAAAGCTACCGTCGTTTTGGAAGGCCTGCCTGAGTTCCATTTCCAGTTTCGATAGAATCTATCTAGATAGAGAGAGAGAGAGATAGACAGACTTAGATATCTCTCTCTCTATCCATATACAGATCGCTAAGCTGCGAGCCTCCGCCGCGTCATATCTTCCTCTCTTCCCTCAGCCTACTGAGTCCCTGGAAAGACAGATGGGCACGGGCCTCAGTGCCTGCTCTGTTGTTCCCCCGCCCCCGCCCCCCTCCATACAGTAAAGTCCTGGAAGCACTGGGGGGTGGGGGAGACAAACCGCTTTCACCCCTGGTATCTGATCACTTTCCTTAGCCTTTAACATGCCCCAACTGGGAGATAGCCTCTGTGCCTCTGCCCGACCCTTGGAATTTGAACTAGAATCCACACTTCCCCCATCCCACTCACTCCAATTCCCCAGCAGTAGTCCCTCCCGAGGCTGTCACCACTAGAGGTCCGTAGTAAACACCTTCCCCCACCCCTGAGAGGAGTTATGAGGGAGGGCCTGGGTGAGGTGAAGAGAGAAACAAACAAAAACAAAACAGTGATGTTTCCCGTTTGTGTTTGTGTGTGTGTGTGTGTGTGTGTGTGTGTGTGTGTGTGTGTGTCTGTCTGTCTGTCTGTCTGTCTGGTGTGTACCTGTCTGCTGCGCACAAAACCCAAGCAGGATGAATTTGGGCCTGGGGGAAGGAGAGGGAGGCCCTTCCTGGGTTTACTTTCGGGGAAGAAGAGACAAAGAGACGAAGGAAAAAAGGTGAGGGTGTTGCCCAGCCATCAAGACCGTTTGTGGACCAATGCCCAAGGCCCTGCCCTGGGTTTCTTCCCCAGCCTAGCATCACAAAAGAAACAAAAGTAGTGAACAAAGAGAGACTCAAACAACCAAAACAGGCAAGGAAATCTCATCTCAAAGTGCCCACCACGGGAAAGGAAAAAAAAAAAAAAAACATTCAAGACCCCCGGCCCGTGCTGGACAGCGTTAGAGCGCTCGCCTAGCATATCCGAGGAGGCCCTGGGTTCGATCCTCAGCTCCAGATAAAAAGAAATTAATAACATAAACGCATTCTTTCCAACTAGGCCAAATAAATAAATAAAAGAAATCAAGACACTAGAAGAGACCTTGCCGGGGCTGGGGATGTGGCTCAAGCGGTAGCGCGCTCGCCTGGCATGCGTGCGGCCCGGGTTCGATCCTCAGCACCACACACAAATAAAGATGTTGTGTCCGCCGAGAACTAAAAAATAAATATTAAAAAATTCAAAAAAAAAAAAAAAAAAAAAAAAGAAGAGACCTTGCCCACACAGAAAAAGGGCGGGGGTGGGGGTGGGGTGGGGTGGGGTGGGGTGGGGTGGGGGGAGATCAAGATGGAAATCACTCTACCCTTGGCATCCAATAGCCGAATACGTCTCCCCATACTCATGTCAGGGTTTCCTTGGTGGGGATGGAACCAGAAACCAGCCCCTCACGCAGGCTCATCCTAGACCCTGGAACCGGGGACTGAACACAGACACAGTTGACCACTGAGCTAAACCAACATCCCCTTTTTGTAAAGATATTTTTATGCATTTTGGGTCAATCCATTGATTTATGAGTTGAACCCAGAAGCACTCACTTGACCACTGACTGAGCCACATCCTCATATTCAATTTATCTATCTATCTATCTATCTATCTATCTATCTATCTATCTATCTATCTGTTTGTTTTCTTGCTTGCTCGCTTGCTTGTTCTAGTTAAAACTTGGTCCCGGGGTTTCAAAACCTGACTTCCAGACCACTCACGTATAAAGGAATCGAGCCTTTATGAAAGCACAACTAGCGGCGACTGACCAGAAGGACATACAGCTGTTCCCCTGACCGGCCTCAAACCATTGCAAGGGTGCTCCTTATAAGCCTGAAACCTGCAAAAGGGACGTTTTGGGGGGGAGGGGGCGTCTAGCTCATGCAAGCAAGCCAAGTTACAGAAGCTGGAGAGTGAAGTCAGGCGGAGGGACGCTCAGCCGATCGCAAGCAGCCTAGCCACTCCAGTGACAGAAGCAGCGTAGCCCCGTTATGGGCTAGTTACGGAAACAACGTCCCACGTTCTTAAAGGTTTCTATAGCAAAAGGAAAAGAACATCTTGCCCCAGTCATGACCCTTCTACTTGCTTTTACTGTCACAAGCTTTCTTTTGGAGACAGGGGTCTCGCGAGGTTACTTTCGCCATGAGCTTACGATCCTTCTCTCAACCTCCTCCTGATCCTGGGGGGGGGGGGGGGCGAAAGGACAGACATGAACCCCCAACCCATGCCTGGCTAAGCCTTGCATTTTAATTTTTTTCCCCTTTAATTTTTTGAGTTGTAGATGGATGGACACAACATCTTTACCTCATTGGCTTGTTTGTCCCTTCGTTTTGGGTTGTGTGGTGCTCAGGATCAGGATCCGATCCACCGCTCCACACGTCCCGGGCCAGTGCTCTACTACCGAGCTAAAACCCTAGCCCAAGCTTTGCATTCTAGAATGCATACATACGTTTCCTTCTACGCCGAAGGGACACAGACACATTGATTGTACAACAAGCCCAGAGATCTTCACATCACAGTTGCCTAGAAGTCCTACATACATTCATGGACCTTTGACTTTGGAAGCCACGTTCAGAATCTATGACTCTGGCCAGATAACTGCCACGATGTGGTTTTTGCTCACCAACAGTTGGACCTAGGTGAACAGCTTGGACTCAAGTGGACAGATACTCTTATGCATTCAGGAAACAGTGCCACTCACCTGGTACAGGAGTGTTCTTTCAACAAACGATCACAAAGCCCTTACTTATTCAATCAAAACTGACAGATGTGAAAACTGGTCATGAATGAATGGCACAGATCTTTTTATTTATTTTTTTATTTTTTAGAGAGTGAGAGACACAGAGAGAGAGTTTTTTAATATCTATCTATTTAGTTAGTTAGTTAGTTAGTTAGTTAGTTAGTTAGTCAGTCAGTCAGTCAGTCAGTCATTCAGTCAGTTAGTTTTCGGCGGACACAACATCTTTGTTTGTATGTGTGTGGTGCTGAGGATCGAACCCGGGCCGCACGCATGCCAGGCGAGCGCGCTACCGCTTGAGCCATATCCCCAGCCCCAAGCACAGATCTTTTTTTTTTTTTTTAATCTGAATGTTACACCGAATTCATGTGTTAGAACTTCCACATGTGTCACTGACTATGGGATAAGTTTAGAGCTTCGGTACAATACACGTTCTAAGAAAAAGGGCACTAATTGGTGACCTCTCATGTAGGAAACCTTTATGTCGTCTTTAAGTGTACCCACTTTTGAATAATGATAAAAAAATCTCTCACACACAGCATACTACTCTAGTCCCCAGATGTGCACACATCTCCAGTGACAGAGATGTGGGGTGATTCAGGAGAATCACAAGACTAAGCCCAGCCTCAGCAACTTATGGAGCCCTGCGGTAATGAGAGAGAGAGAGAGAGAGAGAGAGAGAGAGAGAGAGAGAGAGAGAGGGGGGGGGCGTAGGTTTTGGGGGGTGTTGCTCAGAGGCAAAGCATCTCAGAAGGAAGAGGGGGAATTTATTATAATAAAAAAACATAAGAACTGAACCTTTACAGCAACAAAACTCTGACGACTCTGCTGACACTCTGTTGTTTTAACCCATCCGAGGCCTAGCAAGTTTATCTAACAGAAAATGTGATTTTCTGGATGGAAATTCTAAATATTTGGTAGCCAATGAGCAGATAACCCACCCTGAAAGTCAATGTAGCTTCACCTATGATTAGGGAGGGGGAGGGAAGGGAAAAGAGGAAGGAAAAAGGATATGGGTTTTAACATGAGCCTCAGTGGCTGAGCAGTGAGACTTATACTCAAAGCATATAAAGTGGACCCCTGTTACATTTCCTGACCCCCACCACCACCTCCCCCCCCCCCCTTTCCTTGATTTGACAGTTGGGAGAACATTTTTTTAAAAAGACAAAAAAGGACAAACAACAGCAGCGACAACCACAACAGAAACAACAACTCTTCTTGATTCTCAGTAACATAGTTTATAGTTTTCATGGTTTTTGGTTTGTTTGTTTGTATGTAATTTTAAAAAATCAGAAGAAATTATTGGTATTCATTGCATATGGAGTGACCCATGTTAGCTGGGATCTTATCTCTCGGTTGCAAGGGGGGGGGGTGCAAGGGGGGGAGGGGTCGGTGTTGGTGATGGTGGCAAAAAGCAACCTGGAACCTGCTTTACCTAGGCTACTGGTTTGATAAAGTCTTCCTTGCATGGATGTGTTGTAGGGACAGATGAGGCAAGGCACCGACGGGACAGAGCAGGAAACGGTTTTATTTGGCTGCCGCCAGGTTCAGAGGACACGGCTGTTGCTGTCATGAATGAATCCCCTGAACCCGGAGTTCCGGTAGTTTCAGAGTTTTATACCGAGCGTGTAAGGGGAGGGGCTCGGAAATTCATGGTCTGCAGAAGTTCACATAAAAGCAGCTTTTTCTCTCACTGTTCTGGGCACGTTAACCCTTCGAGGACAACACCTGAGAAGGGGAGAGCTTCTTCTCCCCTGTCTAGTCTCCCCCTGCCAGCTGTCACCACGGAGTCCAGTTGGTAACTTCTCGTATCTTAAAAATGTAGGCCTCCCTCTCTGTGAAGCCCAGCTCAAGGCCAGAGGCCTTGTTTGCACATTTCTTCAAAGTACTATTCTGGGGATACGTTGGTGAAAAACTAGTAAGGGGGTGTCCAGCACCTGGAGTGCTGGTGTCTTCTCGGCCAGTGGCCAAGTAAACAGGGCGACACGAAAACAGGAAGTTTATCCACCTTGAATTCTTTTGCAGAGACTCTTCTGCTGACAGACCTGAAACCAGTCTGGGTGAAGATTTCTGAAGAGGCCCAGTTAAGACTTTTCAGTGGAGAGAGGGGGTGCCACTTCAGATAATGAATCGCAGAGACACATTGGACTGACCCAAACATATCACGTATTTTAAGATTCTACTCATTCAGGGCAAAGAGTAAGCAGTTTTACCTAACAATAGTTTGGTTTCAAAAGGCTTTTTTTTTTTTTTTTTTTTTTTTTTAATCTAATCCCCTGCTTTTCCCTTAGAGCTCTTCTCTTTTCTCTTAGAAAACTCTACTCTTAGTCAGAGGTCCAAATCTCCATTCAAATGACACAGGGAAAAAAAAAATTCTCTCAAGCACTTGGACCCCTCCTGCCCCAAACCAAAAATTTCTGGGTGATCAATGAATTTAAAAGGCAGGAAGAATGAATCATTAACAGAAATGAACATAACCACAGTTACTACTTTGTAAGAATTGGAAAGAATGACCCAGGGCAGAGCCTCCAATTGAAACACTGTAATTATTAGACAACAGACAGACAGACAGACAGACAGACAAAAACCCTGAAGTACAAGAGACTCTCTCCTTCTCTCTCTATAACTTACACACACACACACACACACACACACACACACACACACACACATTTCCCTTTCTTTCTCCACACCAAACTCTTTTTAATCACTTGATTTTCAGTTTCTCACTTAGTGGAGCACCACCCCTTTTCTTTAGGATCAAGCTCCTCCTAGGTTTCTTTTTATACCAAAGGGGGGGGGGGCAAGTTACACATGATCCAGGAGAAGGAGGCCAAAGCGATCAGGTTATTAAGGAACATCAGGAGAGAGAAATTAAATGCTGGTGGACACATTGAACAAATGCTCTGAAACAAATGATATTCAAATTACCCTCTTAGTTTAGTTTTAAACCGAACGGTCAGCATCAATGCAGAGTTAGAGAGACAAACTGACCCTTAAAACAGATACGGGAAGCCATACTGGAATCTGAAACATGCCGGGAATTGTGAACAGCCTGGAGAGGCCGTATTTTTCTTCCTTCAGGGGCAGCGGGAGGGAGAGACTTTGCACTGCCTGTTGTTATGTAAATTAGAACTGAGACCTGCCCCAAGCAAGCCCGGTTTAGTGTAAGAATCTTACTTCCCCGCCCTGATAACTGGCACCCCAGCCTGGCAGAAAACAAATTTTCCCTTGCAGACAAAGTGGTAGGAACCCAAAGTGGCTGGAACCCCCCCCCCCCAAAAAAAAAAAAAAAAAAAAAAAAAGAACACAATGGCACAGAGAAGGAATAGTACAAGTACCTGCTTTATCTAGGCTACTGGTTTGATAAAGTGGACACTTTGTTGGGGGTATTTCAATCTCACCTTGACCCCTGACCTGCCCCTCTCAAGAGTTTGTGAAAGATGGATGCTGCTATTTCTCCCTGAGATTTGTGAATGTACAGGTTTATACTTTCTTTGGGTTTAATCCCGTTCTTGAAATGAATCCTGGCAGTGGCCAACATGCCCGACCTCCAGATCACTTTTGTGGTGTTCAGAGAAGAGTTGTGGTGTGATTTCATCTTTTAGACTTTGTCGAGATTTGGTCGATGTTCCATTCTACGGTCAACTTTGGTAAACATTCCGTATTCACCTTAAAAGAAGGTCTGCTGGGGCTGGGGTTGTGGCTCGGTGGTAAAGCACTTGCCTTGCGTGTGTGAGGCCCTGGGTTCGATCCTCAGTACCACATAAAAATAAATAAATAAATAAAACAAAGGTATCGTGTCCAACTGCAACTAAAAAATAAATATTAAAAAAAAAAAAAGAAAAAAAGAAAAGAAGAAGGTCTGCTGTGTAGTGGTGGCCTTGCAGTGTTCTGAACATGCCCATCAGGTGTGGGTTGTTCGTGATGTACTTCTGCTGTCCTTTGTTACTGATTATTTATTGATGGCCTGTGTCATCAGCTGCGAAGGGATGAGTGTGCTCCTCTCTTTGCCATCATTGATTTATCCATCTTTTCTTTTAATTCTCTCTGGTTTTCATGTAGGTATTTATTTATTTTTTTCTAAACATTTTTTTTTTTTTAGCTGTAGATGGACACAATGTCTTTATCTTGACTTATTTATTTTTATGTGGTGCTGAGGATCGAACCCAGGGCCTCACGAATGCAAGGCAAGCACTCTACCACTGAGCTACAATCCCAACCCTCATGTAGGTATTCTGAGGTTATTGAATGACTTGCACACTACCTTAAGATTGTTGAATGCTTCCTCAAAGATCTGACTGTTTATCAATGTGCTCTGTTCCTCCTACGCCTGGCAGTGATTGTCTTGTGTGTACCTTGAAGTCATACTGAAAATAAATAAGTGACTGAGTACAGTGGCCTATGCCTGTCATCCCAGATGCTTCTCTCTCTCTCTCTCTCTCTCTCTCTCTCTCTCTCTCTCTCTCAGCTGAGGCAGGAGGATCGAGAGTTTAAAGCCACCCTCAGCAAAAGTGAGACACTAAGCAACTCGGTGAGACCCTGTCTCGAAGTAACATACTAGATGGGTAGGGCTAGGGGATGTGGCTCAGTAGTCAGTGAGTGCCCCTGAGTTCAATCCCTGTTTACAGGCCTCCTCCAATAAATAAACAAACAGATTAAAAAATAAATAAATATGTCTATTTGGTCTATTTAGGTGATGATGATGATGATGATTTTAATGTGGTGCTGGGGTTGAACCCTGTGCCTCATGCGTACCACTGAGCCACAACACCAGAATGACAACACCATGAAGTGCTCTTGCTCAGACTGTGGTCTCCTGTGTGGCTGGGGAGGGCAGGGGTTGGGTCCATTTAGGGCTGACAGATATTGTTGCCCTGCTACTTCTTAGATGAGACAGTGCGTAATATGTGCACACAGATAAAAATGCAGGTAGAGATGGCAAGCTTTCTCCAGCTTTATTTATCCCAGAGCATGTGGTGTTTCAGTCTAGGGCAACAGACCATGCTTTTTAGCCAAGGCAGCCTCTCTTAGAGCCCTGTTACAGCTTCTTATTACCAAGTGCCTAAATGTAAAATTTGGCTCTGTGATATTGATAGATCAATAAAAATAAACACACACACACACACACACACACACACACACACACACACACAAAATAAAATAAAATAAAATAAAATAATAAAAAAAGGTAAAATGGCCAAACAGACAAAATAGAACTCCACAAGCAAGAATCCTTTTTCCTATTAGGATTAGTATTCTTTTTTTTTTTTTTTCCCTGTTTCGTAGTATGTTGTCGGTGGACAGCACACCTTCTTTCGATGTGTTCCTTTTTGTATGGCGTGCTAAGGCTCAAACTCTGTGCTAGGCCGGCCCTCTGCCACTGACCCAAAGACACAGACAGCCCCTAGACAAGAAAGGATTCTCAGAGGCTGGTCATCTTCCATTTTTTTTTTTTTTTTTTTTTTTTTTTTGTACAGAAAAAGGAGGAAACACAAAGCCCAAAGAACAGCAGATCAAATTCCCAAGCAACCGATTTCAAACTGATTTTTACATGTTTCTGTCAATTCCTACATTGTCTGGATGGATCCAACCGTGGCCTATCAGTCTGCCTGTGTAATTGTGGCTTCACGTGGTGGTTTCGGTTTTGAACTCCCACACCGCCCGCCCGTGTCCCCCGCCGGATTCTCTAGGGGTGCTGGGCAGACTGCCGGTGCCTCCCGCTGCTGCGGGGGACCCTGGGGGGGGGGGAGGCGGCGGCTGGTGGGACGTGTCCGGGTGACTTTCTACGACCCCTGCGGAGCGGATCACGCTGACACGTCCCTTCAGCCTGATTTGGTTGACGGTTTTCGAGCTCCCCCTGGTGGCCGCTTTTATGGGAGCGTCTTAATCCACTTCTGAGAAGTATCTGTTCAGGTCCTTGGCCCATGGATTGATTGGATTATTTTTTTTTTAATATTTTTTATTTTTTTTTAGTTCTCGGCGGACACAACATCTTTGTTGGTATGTGGTGCTGAGGATCGAACCCGGGCCGCACGCATGCCAGGCAAGCGCGCTACTGCTTGAGCCACATCCCCAGCCCAAGATTGATTGGATTATTTGTTTGATTCTTTTTTTTTTTTGGCTTCCTGTCCCCCCCCCCCACCCGCGTTGTTGTTGTTTCGATCTGGGGCAAGGGCCCACGCTTTTTAGCCTTGGCAGCCGCTCTTAGAGCCCTGTTACAGCTTCTGATTACCAAGTGCCTAAAGGTAAAATTTGGCTCTGTGACCCAATGGAAAATGACTTGCCATTCAAGAATATGCTCATTTCTTAGGGAAAACAACAGCAGCAGCCGCAACAGAAACAGCACCCCCCCAAAAAAAAAAAAAGTCAGGTAAATAAATAGATAAGTAAAAACACAAATACAAATAAGAATTAATGGGCTGGAGATGTGGCTCAAGTGGTAACGCGCTCCCCTGGCATGCGCGGGGCGCTGGGTTCGATCCTCAGCACCACATAAAACAAGATAAAGATGTTGTGCCCACTGGATACTGAAAAATAAACATTAAAAAATATTCTCTCTCTCTCTCTCTCTCTCTCTCTCTCTCTCTCTCTCTCTCTCTTTCTCTCTCCCCCCCCACCCCGTCTTTAAAAAAGAAACATAAGACATAAATAAAAGTTAAAAAAGGGGCTGGGGATGTGGCTCAAGCGGCAGCGCGCTCGCCTGGCATGCGTGCGGCCGGGGTTCGGCCCTCAGCACCACATACCAACAAAGATGTTGTGTCCGTCCGCCGAAAACTAAAAAGTAAATATTAAAGTTCTCTCTCACTCTCTCTCTCTCTCTCTTTTTTTTTTTTTTAATCTCAGCTAATTTTTTTTTTTTAAAGAGAGAGTGAGAGGGAGAGAGAGAAAGAGAGAGAGAGAATTTTTTTTTCTTAATATTTATTTTTTAGTTCTCGGCGGACACAACATCTTTGTTGGTATGTGGTGCTGAGAATCGAACCCGGGCCGCACGCATTCGAGGCGAGCG
Organism: Spermophilus citellus; assembly: GCF_964194105.1. NCBI lineage: Eukaryota > Metazoa > Chordata > Mammalia > Rodentia > Sciuridae > Spermophilus > Spermophilus citellus. The sequence continues at coordinate 6,501 of NW_027673187.1, read as the reverse complement.
CGCTGCCGCTTGAGCCACATCCCCAGCCCATCTCACTCTCTCTTAAAACAAAACAAACAAAAAAAGATAATGTGGCCAGACAGACAAAATAGAACTCCACAAGGAAAAATCCTTTTTCCTATTATGATCAGTATTCTTTTTTTTCTTTCTTGGAGTAGTCGTAGGTGGACAGCACGCCTTCTTTGTTCCTTTTTGTATGCCGCGCTAAGGCTGAAACCCAGTGCCTCCTATAGTGCTAGACCGGCCCTCTGCCACCGAACCACAGACATAGAGGAGGAAGGATTCTCAGAGGCTGTTCGTCTTCCCGTTTTTTTTTTTTTTTTTTTTTTTGGTACAGAAACAGGCGGGAACCCCAAGCCCAAAGACCAGCAGATCGAATTCCCAAGCCACCGATTTCAACGGGTTTTTCCACGTTTCTGTCAATTCCTCCATTCTCTGGATGGATCCGACCTGTGGCCTAGCAATCTGCCTAACGGTGGCTTCACCGTGGTGGTTTCGGTTTTGAAGTCCCACGCCGCCCGTGTCCCCCGCCGGGTTCTCTTGGGGTGCCGGGCCGATCTGCCTGCGTCTCGCGCCCGCCGCCGCGCGGGGCCCTGGCGGGGCGACCCGGCTGGTGGGACGTGTCCGGGTGACTTTCTACGACCCCTGCGGAGCGGATCCCGCTGACACCGACCGAGGTTCCGCGTCCCTTCCGCCTGATTCGGTTGACGGTTGTCGAGCGCCACCTGGTGGCCGCTTTGATGGGAGCGTCTTATCCTCGGAAGTCGCCAAGGCGTGGTATTCGGCGGCTGTGGCCGAGACGGAGTTCCAGGAGCTGGGCGGCGCCGGCGGAACTGTCTCGGTCGCGCTGGGCTGGGCCGGGGTGGCCCGTCGGCGGGATATTGGACCGGCAGGCTTAGTGTGTGTGTCGGTTGTCTCCTCTCCCTGCCGGCTCCGGGCCGCGGGCGCCTCGGGTGGCGGTCTGAGCGGTTCCTTCGGGGGCACGGGCTGCTTCGCTTTGCCCGGTCTGGGTCGGCCGCCGCGACTTCGGTCTTCTTTTTCTCCCGCTTCCTCTCCCTCTCTCCCGTGGGTTTTGGCCGAGGGGCTGCGCCGGGCGGGCCGGAGGGGTGTGCCGGCCCGGCCTTCCCGCGTTCCCTCCTTGGGGGCCGCTGCCCGGGGCTTGTCCTGACGGCTGCGCCCGGCGTCCTCCGGTGGTGGGTCGGCTTGGCGTGTTCCCCGGCCGCCCCCCGCCCCCGATCCCGCTCGTGGCGGATGGTGGTCCCCGCCTCTCGTTTACGCCTTCGTCCACGAGGGTCGACCAGTTGTCCCTGGGGGCTCTGGATCTCGGTGATGGGCTCGATTTCGCGGTCCGCCGACCGTGACCCTCTTCGGGGAGGGCGGCAGTGGTGAGCGAACTGTTCCCCGTCGCCCCGGTCGCGGTTGTTTGGGCCCGAGTTGGCCGTTTTGTGCCATCGGGTAGGTGCTGACACGTTGTCCTCTGGCGTGTGCCGCCAGAGGGAGGGGGCTTGGGCCTCCGGGTGCGCGCGGGGCTCTGGGCCGATGGGGTGGCCCGGACCCGTTCCCTCTTGAGCCGTCTGCCTCGGGCCTGCGTGCGACGGCTCTTGGGCGCGCCCGGGGCGCCCTCGCGGTGGTTGCCACCTCCGGCCGGCCGGTCTCCCGGCGCCGGAGGGCGGCGGGGGAAGGTGGCGGGTGGTCCTTTACCGCCCGTGCGCTCCCCGCTGCGGGCACCGAGGGCTTTGTGACGACGCTCGCTTCCATGGCTCCGAGCCGCGTGTCAGGCGTTCCCCGTTCCGTGTCGTCGCCCGCCCTCCCTGGGGCGTGGGGCCGGCGAGGCCGTTAGCAGGCTCCTCTTGGAAGCGGTCCTCGCCGGGTCTCCCCCTGCTCCCCGGGCCTCTCCCGCCCACTCTGCTGATCGATGTGGTGACTTTGCGCTCTCCCGGGCCGGACCAAAGCCGCGCCAGGCGAGGGACGGACATTCATGGCGAATGGGCCAGCTCTTCTCGTCCTGCCCGCGGGCCCCTCGCCTCGCCTCCCCGCCCCTTCGCGGTGCGGGGAAGGGCGGGGGTGCGGAACCCGGCCTCGACCTCGCTCCTGGGGTCCTCTGACGTAGCGGGTGCTTCCCGCTCGCCGCCCGCTCTGGGCGGCCGAGGGCCGTGTGCGCGGCCCTCCCCGCGTCGGGGAGGGCTGCCGCCGTGCTGCCTCGGCGCGACGGCGCGCCTCTGCTTCGGTGCTCCTGGGGCGCTCCGGGTCGTCTCCTGAGGTGCCTGAGGCTGAGCCGGTGTGTGCCGTTCCCGGTCCCGGCGCCGCTGCCGCGGCCGGCCGCCGCCTCGCCGTCGGTCTCGCCCCGCCTGCGGGGGTTTCTGAGGCGAGTGCCTGAAGGGAAGAGAACGGTGTTGCTTCGTTCGGGGGATCGAGGCGGTGAGCTCGGCGGCGTTGCCCGTTCCCTCTCCTGGGGGGAGCGGGTCGCGTTGTCGTCCCCGGCGCCGAGTGGCGCGGGGAGTGTCAGGCGAGCGGGCGCCCGCGCGCTCTTCCCTCCCTCCGGTGGGGGAGAGGAGCTGCTGCCCGGGCGTGCGAGCGATTGTGGCAGGACGCCGAGCTGGGGCCGGTCCGGCCCCTGAGGCGATGGGGCTTTGGGTGTCCCCGGCCGCGAACGCTCGAGGAGCCTTGTGCTTGCCCATACCGCAGATCCCCCCTCGTTGTCTCGGCGGCCGGTTGGGAGAGGGGCCGGGTTGGGTGCGGCCCACCCTCAGTGAGGAACGTTTCTCTAGCGATCTGTGAAGGGCGTGCCTCGTGTGGGGTACCGGATTCCCCCGTTGGCCGCCCCCTGCCTCGTGCGTTGCGCTACCGTCGGTGGTGTGTGTAGGCGAGAGTCCCCCCTCCCCGCCGTCTGGGAGGGCAGGGGTCCGCCGGCCCCCCGCGGGTGGGGGCCGAGCGCCTGCTCTCTGTGCCTACCGCGGCCCACGCCTCCCCCCTTCGAGTCGGGGGAGGGTTCCCGCTGGGCCCGGCCGGGCCTCCTGGCGCACGTGGGGCCACCGTGTGGGACGCTGGCGTGCCGCGTGTGTGCGCGCGGCGGCGGTGGGGCTCTGTTCGCGCGGCCGGGGGTTGAGGGGCCCCGTCCCTCTTTCCCCCTCGCCCGCTGCGAGTGGCCCTCTGCCCGCTCCCGGTCCCGGGCCGGCGGGCGGCCTGCGTGCGTGTGCGCTGGCCCGGGGCGCGGCCGCCGCGGCCCCCCCCCGGGAGCGTTCCGCGGGCGGGGTGGTGAGCGAGCGGACCCTGGAGCTGGAGAGACCCAGGTCGTGGGACTCGACCGGCCCGAGGTTGTGGCGTTGCATGCTGGCGTTCGGAGGCCAGGCGCGTCTCGTCGCGTGGAGGGCCACCCTGTGGTGGCGGGGCGGCGGGTCTCGTGGGAGGCTCCGGGGCTGGGACCGGAGGCCGGGTCGGCGTCGCAGGCGGTGCGGGACCGCCCTCGCGTGTGGCGGTGGGACCCCGCTTGTTTTCCTGGCGGCCCGACTCCGTGCCCGAGGTCCTCTCCCCGGTTTCCTCTCCGCGCGGCTTTGCCCCTCGCTGCCTCCGGCGCGCCCTCCGTCCCGGCGGGGTTGTGCCCCCCTCCTCGCCTCCGCCGAGCCTCCCCCTGGCTGACTGGCCGCGGCCGCGCTGCCGCCCCCCTCCCGGGCGCGTACCGGGCGTGGCGGGTGGGCACGCTGGACGGGCGGTCGCCGTTGGGGGATGCTCGTCACGGTGTGCGGGTTGAGGGTTCGGGGGCTCCCCGCCTCTTGCGACGGCGGCGGGGCGGCGGGGCCCTGTCCCCCGCGAGGGCCCTCCCGGGAGGTTGGCTGACGAAGGGAACCCGGCCGGCGGCTCGTCCGGGGCCACGCGGGACCGCCCGTGCGCCTGGTGTGCGCGCTGGCGGTGATACACCGTGTGCCGCCCCGCGTTCGTCCGGCCGGTGGGCCCGCGCGGGCTCGGCCAGCTCTCTCCGGGCGGGGCTCCTCCGCGGGTCGGCG